>NW_026881580.1:0-34634 GCF_032173495.1 Musca vetustissima | reverse complement strand
TTCCTTTTCGGTGCTCCATCTAATCACTTTCTGAGTCGATTTATGCATGTCCGTCCGTCTGTCTGTCGATGTTAAATTGTAAACAAAGTACAGGTCGCATTTATAATCCGAATTGGATGATATTTGGCATAAGTCACTTATTTGGCCCACGGACGAACCCTATTGAAATTGGGTAAAATCGGTTCAGTTTTAGATATAGTTCACATATATATTTTCGTCCGATTTAATGTAAACGGTCCCTATATATCTTTTGATTTGCACGAAATTTGGTACATGGTAAAAATTGGTTCAGATTTGGATATAGCTCCCATATATATATATTTGTCCGATTTTATATAAATGGTGTACCAAAGTCCCTATATATCTTTCGATTGGCACGAAATTTAGCACAGCGTGATGAATTAGGTCTAGAATAATGTGTGTTCATTTTCCTGAGCATCGGTTCAGATTTGGATATAGCTCCCATATATATTTTCGTCCGATTTAATGTAAACGGTCCCTATATATCTCTTGATTTGCTCGAAATTTGGTACAGCGTAATGAATTAGGTCTAGAGTGATGTGTGTTAAGTTTCGTGAAAATCGGTTCAGATTTGGATATATCTCGTCCGATTTAAGGTAAATGGTGTCCCATTGTCCCTATATATCTTTCGATTTGTACGAAATTTGGCACAGCGTAAAGAATTAGGTCTAGAATGATGTGTGTCAAGTTTCCTGAAAATCGGTTCAGATTTGGATATAGCTCCCATATATATTTTCGTCCGATTAAAGGTAAATGGTGTACCAGAGTCCCTATATATCTTTCGATTTGCACGAAATTTGGCACAGCGTAATGAACTAGGTCTAGAATGGTGTGTGTCAAGCTTCCTGAAAATCGATTCAGATTCGGATATAGCTCCCATATATATTTTCTTCCGATTTAAGGTAAATGTTGTACCAAAGTCTCTATATATACTTCGAGGTAAATAGTGCACGAGAGTCCCCTTATATGCTTCGATTTGCACAAAATTTGGCTAAGCGTACTAAATTGAGTCTAGAATGATGAGTGGTGAGTTTCGGGAAAATGGGTCTAAATTTCGGTACACGAAATTTAACACACATCGTTTCAGACTTAGTTCAGTACGCAGTGTCAAATTTCGTGCAAATCGAAGGATATATAGGAACTTTGGTGCACCATTTACCTAAAATCGGACGAAAATATATATGGGATCCATACCTAAATCTGATCAGATTTTCTCAAAACTTAACATACGTTGTTCTAGACTCAATTCAGAACGCTATGTCAAATTGCATGCATATCTTTGAAGCACCATTTACCTTAAATCGGCCTGGCCGCACTTAACGATATTACCTTTCATTGCAATCTAATTTAGGAAGCAGAAATAAAACTTGAATTAAATACCAACACAAATTTAAAACAGTTACAAAATTTTCAATTATATTAACAACAACACGCCCACATAAAATAGTACGCTACCGAACAAAAAAAATAATTAAATCAAAACATATTCAAGTAAGGATAATAGAAATATTGTCAGCAATATTTTGAAAAGTTCCCCCCAAGACAATTTGTTAGATCATAACAAAGAGAAAGACAGGGAGGGGTTTGATTTTACCCTTAAAAATAAAGAACAAATTTACCCTCCTAAAACTAACAACAACAGCAGCATTTAAACATTTTGACATGCACATAACTAACTGCATGTAATTCAATATCAGATCAGATTTCCAAGAAGGGGGGTTGGGAAGAAAAAGCCAAATATATGAATGTGGCCACGAATAGTGAGGTCTACAAATGATATACTTACATTGCAAACAACATGACATACCCCTCGTGGGGTATCTCGTTTGGGTGTGACAAAATTTATATTTTTTGTCGACATCAACGAAATTTCTGTTTTCCGTAACACAAACAAAAAATCCGGATGAAGAAACTTGTTCAGTTTTCAACCCTCCACCTCACAGCATTTTCCCCCAAAATTTGTAGAAAATAAATATTTTCTTAAAATCCCTAAAAAATGTTATTAGATCAGAATTCAAAATGGGGGGACAGAAGTGTATGTCAGAATGTAAGTGAAAATATTTAACCAAGTGAAATATGAAACCGAAGCAATTGGTTTCTAACACTTCGTTGTGGATGTGGTTCGGGTTGTTTACTGTGAAAAAATTTATTTCTAAGAAGTAAAAGAGAAAAACTTCCCAAACGCCTTTTGCAGAGCAATTTTTATATTGTTGGAGATTATGAAAACATGATTAATAAAAAAACTAACAATAGAAATTAAAGAGTAAAATCAGAAAGTAAAAAAAAATACTGAACTTTTTTAAACAATATTTTTTCAAGGACCATCCATCCAAGGCGAGGATTTTTTAAAGAATATTTTTTCAAGGACCATCCATCCAAGGCGTGGATTTTTTAAACAATATTTTTTCAAGGACCATCCATCCAAGGCGTGGATTTTTTAAACAATATTTTTTCAAGGACCATACATCCATCCAAGGCGTGGATTTTTTAAAGAATATTTTTTCAAGGACCATCCATCCAAGGCGTGGATTTTTTAAAGAATATTTTTTCAAGGACCATCCATCCAAGGCGTGGATTTTTTAAAGAATATTTTTTCAAGGACCATCCATCCAAGGCGTGGATTTTTTAAAGAATATTTTTTCAAGGACCATCCATCCAAGGCGTGGATTTTTTAAAGAATATTTTTTCAAGGACCATCCATCCAAGGCGTGGATTTTTTAAAGAATATTTTTTCAAGGACCATCCATCCAAGGCGTGGATTTTTTAAAGAATATTTTTTCAAGGACCATCCATCCAAGGCGTGGATTTTTTAAAGAATATTTTTTCAAGGACCATCCATCCAAGGCGTGGATTTTTTAAAGAATATTTTTTCAAGGACCATCCATCCAAGGCGTGGATTTTTTAAAGAATATTTTTTCAAGGACCATCCATCCAAGGCGTGGATTTTTTAAAGAATATTTTTTCAAGGACCATCCATCCAAGGCGTGGATTTTTTAAAGAATATTTTTTCAAGGACCATCCATCCAAGGCGTGGATTTTTTAAAGAATATTTTTTCAAGGACCATCCATCCAAGTCGTGGATTTTTTAAAGAATATTTTTTCAAGGACCATCCATCCAAGGCGTGGATTTTTTAAAGAATATTTTTTCAAGGATTTTTTATAGAGCAATTTTGAAGTAACTGTACTGGCATGGCATGCCACTGGAATGACTGCTGAGTAATTCAGCTGTACTCGGAATGTTTTCAGAAGATTTATTTGTCAATAGAGGACCTTGAGGACTCCTATAGATTGTTGAAAATTAGAGACTTAGAACTTAGAACGAATGCAAACTTCTGAATCCTTCGTTTGACCTCATACACCTGCTTAGGATATCCATTGGTCTCAAGAGGCCTCTTGAGTTCCTAAGGAATTCAAGTGGCATCAGAGTAGAGTGTTTTGGGGCTTCGAATGCAATATGGAACCTGCTGATTGATTTCTGAAGATCTTTAGGGCGAAAAGAAATTAGAACAGTAGGGTTTCAGTTGCCACAGCAGAACATATCATAGTCTTAGCAAAACTTCTGAAGATACTTATTGGCTTCAAAGAACCTTCTGATGACTTCGAATTTTTACTGGATTCAAATAATTTGCCTTCGAAGTTACAGTTAATGGAAGTAGTCTATAAGAGGCCTTAGATTGTCCACCAAATCCTCAGCAGGGTTTCAGTGAATACAGAAGAACATGTAATAGTATTGTATTAGTATTAGAAGAATTGCTGAAGACAATTGCATGCTGATAATTTTTATTGGATTCAAATATTGAGGACTTTCGAAATTATAGTTGAACTATTGAAAATGTATGTGGCTATAAAAGACGGAACTATTCTATTGGCCTCAGATAGGTTATTGAAAACTTCCATTGAATACTGAAGACGTATTTAAGACATATGTTTGTTCAACGACCGGTTGAAGATCTTCTGATGGCTTCTATTGTCTGACTGACTTCTAGTGTCATAGAAGACGTTCTGTGGGCATCGGTCGATACAGTAATCCTTCGATGATTTTTATTGGCTCATAAGTCCTAATGACTTCTAGTGATCACAGAAGACTTTTTTGGGGTATTCTATGCTTAAATTATATCTTCTGATGACTTATATTGGCATTCTAAAGATATTATGAAAACTTAATTTGGTCTCAAAAGAGTTTCTGGAGATGTGTACTCACTATAGAAGACTGGAAACCTTTTGAGGCTATAGAAGGGTTACTGAGGACGCCTTTATACTATAGAATATATGGATAGGACTTCAAGGCAATAAAAAACTGCTAAAAACATTTATTGTCTTCTGAAGACCTACTGATTATTAATGTGGATTATTAAAGTCTTGCAGAGAACTTCTATGGCTGTTTAAGTTGGCAACAGAAGGTCTAGAGCTTCTTCGGAAGTCAGAGGGCAATAAAAGGCCCGTTATGAAGCTTCAGTAGCCACAGAGAACTTGAAAAGGGCATATACTGCTATAGAAGAACCACTGAAGTCTTCTATCGTCGATTGTACTGTCCTGTAGGCCTCGGACAAATTGCTGAATATAGTTGAGGTTAATGAATTCTTTTATTAGCTGTTGAAGACCTTCTGAGTTATTCTGTGACAATACAAGACCTCCTGCAGATTTATATAGTGTAAAAAGACCAGCAGAAAAATTATTTCGGAAAAAAATCCTCTGCAGGACTTCTATTTTTCAAAGTTGATATTGATAAGATTTTTGCATGTTTTCTATTGCAAGAGGGTATATGTCAATCCACTAGCAAGCAAATTTTCGATATAGGTCACTGTTTTGGCATTCATCCAAATTTAATGTTTTTTAATGTTCCTAGTCTCATTTACCAAAACGAAGTGGTTCTTCGGGGCAAAAAAAAAGACTTTTTCCCAAGAATATAGTCAGTATAGATCCATGTTGTGACATAGCATCCACATACTGACCACATTTTATTTTTGATACTATCATGGTCATAGGCGCATTTGGTTGATGGTTCTAGCCTATTCTAGGCCAAAAGATATGGAAGGCCATTCGGGTTTTTGGAATACAAAAATATGACTTGACAAATCCTAAGGGCTTTTTCCAAGGGATGTTAGATGCTTAATTTCCAAAGTCCAAAACACCATTTTAGGTTGGTTGACGATTCTAGCCTATTCCGGCCCAAAATATATGTCTATTAGAAGCCCATAGAAAAAAATGGCTGAAATTTGGAAAATTTAGCAAATCGCCCTACAAAAAATGATTAAAATTGGCTACATTTACAGGAAGACTCCGCATAGAGCTCCCACAATTTTTTGGGGAGATTGGGCACGTTCTTCAAGAAATGTTGCTGTATTTTTTTTGGGTTTTTGTATGGTAACAAATCGTTCTACCTATAATTACATAACGGTTACTACTGTATATTAATATTTAGGGTAGTTTGAACACGTTTTTCAAACGATATGGCTGTAATTTGATAGTTTGGGTTCTCATATGGTAGCAAACAATATCGCCCGTTATTCTATATTTTAAGGATTTTGGGCTCATTTTCCATCTTTGATCCGGCCGAACATAACGATGTTTTTACTTGCTAAAGAATATTTGCTTCTAAGATTCTTTTGCAAATATCTTGGAACATCACTTGAAACATTCACGAACCTTTCAAGGTCACGGCGTATGTTTAATTACCTGGTGACATTTTTTAGAACGCCTAACTCCAGTCGTGTGTTTTATAAATTGTCATAAATAAATACCAAACAAAAAACTTCCAAACAAAATATAAATTTTCAACAATAAATAAATACAATTTCACAACACACCAGGACCCTTCCACACCTGCAATCGTTCAGCTGTCTCAGTTGACCGTCGCATGCCGGGGAGATAGAACGGTTTCTGTAATGAATTGCAATTTATTTTTTTAGTGACATATTTGGTCTGCAGCGTGAGTTCCCTATCGTCGGTGGTAAACATGGGCACGAATGTGGCAGTGAAAATGAAATGATAAAAACCGTATAATTTAATGTGGACGCGGTTGTGGAAGGTGCTCTCATAATGAGATAGGCAGCCCTTGGGTCTGGTTTGGCAATGATGTTATTGGCCATGGCAATGGCAGTGGCTGTTATGTTCTTGTTGTTATTCTTCTAATTTTTTTTTCTGACGGTCGCTCGGTCTGTGTGAAAAAAAAAAAACATTCTGAAGAAAATGTTTGCATGGCATTGCAAAATGTAGATTAAGCACATCGTGTATCTGAATTTGTTGTTAGTGGTGTTATTTATTTTTTCCGCTGGTGCTATGATGGTTGTCGTTTTGTATTTTTTTTTTTTTTTTTTTTTTTTTTTTTTTTTTGAAAACAGAGGCAGAAAAAATACAACAACAACAGCAAATTCTTTACAACACATTATGGCATTACATCCATCGCTCGGGGTGGTTGGGAGACTCCGAGAACATTTGAAATATAATGAACACATGCCATCGTAAAACAGAGGAAAGCACACATACACATTTTTTGTAGCACCCATGCAACTTATGGTTTTATGACACTATCAACCTGGAAAAGGTATTATTTGTTAGCACTTAAAACTGGAAAAAAATGGCATTGCTACTTATGCAAGCTTAATTTTTGTATGGTAAAAATAGGAAGTTTTTTTTCCTTTTCATAAAAATTGTCATTATAGTTTTATGAGGTAGGAATTATAACCTGCGCCATAAGGAGGGTAGGTAGGCTCGAAGGCAGGCATTCGGAGCTCTTATATGGGTATGTCAAAACATGGAGCGACATTGTAAATCGTCTGCAAGGAATATTTTTCTCCTCTGAGGCAACGTAATACCAAATTACAGATTTTTATTTTAAAAAAATCGGTTAGGACCAGGTCTACTGACTTCTAGTGTTATAGAAGACGTTCTGTGGACATCTGTCGATACGGTAAACCTTCCGATGACTTTTATTGCCTAAGAAGGCCTACTGACTTCTAGTGATCATAGAAGACTTTTTTGGACTTCTATGTTTAAATTGGATATTCTGATGGCTTAACTGGCATCCTAAAGAGACAACGAAATACCAAATTACAGACACTTATTTTGAAAAATTCGGTTAGGACCACAAAAAAACGAAAATTGACCGGGATCTTTGTGAACAAAAATTTACCAACATTAAACACAAATACACCTTAAATGATACCGGTTCTTTTATGTGGGATTTGGATCTATTCTGAAAATGTTCTAACGATACGCCAATTATCTTCTGAAAATTCGGAATTCCAAATTAAAGCCACATCATTTCGAAAATGGCCGTATTTTGGGTTCTGGGCGCATCATTTACCTAAAAAAAGGTCGAAACTATATATGGGAGCTATATGTAAATCTAAACGGATTTCCTCGAACCTTAGCTCACATCATTCCAGACTCAATTCTGTACGCTATGCAAAACTTCGCGCAAGTCGAAGGAAATATAGGGCTTTGGTGCACCATTTACATAAAATCGGACGAAAATGTATAAGAGCGATATCTAAATCTGAACGGAATTCCCGAACGTTAGCTCACATCATTCCAGACTCATTTCAGTACGCTATGCAAAGTTGCATGCAAGTCGATGGAAATATAGGTGCTTTTGTGCGCGTTTTACATAAAATCGGACGAAAATATATATATATATATATATATATGGGAGCTATATCTAAATCTGAACTGATTTTCACCAAATTCAATACGCTTCGTCTTTGGACCAAACAAATGAACTGTACCAAATTTCATTCAAATCGGATTATAAATGCGACCTGAACTTTGTTTACAATTTAATATCAACAGACGCAAGGATGGACATGCGAGGAAAAACATGATACATTTCCTATGCATATTCTAAAAATGAGCTGTAGCTCTATTTCGAGTCCTTTAGCATGTTACAAACATATGCACAAAGATATAATACCCTGTACCACAGTGTGGTGAAGGGTACAAATACCTTCCCCCACCGAGAACAAAGCATTTCACTTTCAAAATATTTAACCTGTGGCCACCCATTAAAGGCCCACAGAAGAAGACTTCTATTGGCATCAGAAGGCCAGTTGAAGACTTCTATTGAATACTGAAGACGAATGATTGTATAGATGAGGAGATAGAACTTCAGACCACCAAGAACATGGTATTTTGCTTCAAAACTGAGACTACAACTTCCAAAATATTTAACCTGTGGCCACCCAGACCCTGACCTGACCCATAAAAGGCCCACCATGGAATTGTAGAGGTACTGTTGAAGATAGAGGTACCGAAGAAGATTTCTATTGACATCAGAAGGCCAGTTGAAGACTTCTATTGAATACTGAAGACGAATGATTGTATAGATGAGGAGATAGAACTTCAGACCACCAAGAACATGGCATTTCGCTTCAAAACTGAGACTACAACTTTCAAAATATTTAACCTGTGGCCATCCTGACCCTGACCTGACCCATAAAAGGCCCACCATGGAATTATAGAGGTACTGTCGAAGATAGAGGTACCGAAGAAGACTTCTATTGACATCAGGAGGCCTGTTGAAGACTTCCATTGAATACTGAAGACGTATGTTTGTCTAGACGAAGAGATAGATCTTCAGACCACTTTTATTACTTGAGAAGGCCTAATGACTTCTAGTGTTATAGAAGATCCTCTGTGGATATCTATCGATACAGCAAAACCTTTCGATGGCTTCTATTGCCTAGGATGGCCTACTGACTTCTAGTGTATCTTCTGATGACTTATATTGACATCGTAAAGATATTATGAAAACTTCAATTGGTCTCAGAGGGTAGCTGAGAATGTGTCCTCACTATTGCAGACTTCTGTAAACATTTGAACCTTTAAAAGGACTACTGAGGACGTCTTTATACTATAGAATATATGCGTAGTACGTCGTTGGTTATAAAAGACCTGCTGAAATTGGCTTCAGAAGACATACTGATTATTAATGTAGACTTGTAGAGAACTTCTGTACCTGCGCCGACTGAATTTTAATTTAACAAAAAAAGACCTACCGAGAACTTCTTCTGAATTCAGAGGACAATATAAAGCCGCTTGTGAAGCTTTAGTAGCAACAGTAAACTCACAAAGAATAACCTCTGAGATCTTCTATCGTAGTGTATTCTATTGTAGTGTCCTTTAAGCCTTAGAAAATTTTCCTAACTTGGGTGACCATCCATGTTTTGACAATTTTGGGCGAAGTTTTTTCTTACACTCCAATACCCAGTTTACCAAATTACAACTACTTCTTATATAAAAACCTGGTAATATTCAACAAGAATATCCGTCTTGTCAAAGAAATATCTGGTCTTAAATTAGACGACCCACATGGATATAAGAAGGCTCCTCTTGTCGTCTATAAGATGACTCTTATGAATTTCTGTAAAAATATTTTAATGGTACTGCCTCAGAGAATGCCTCAGTTCTTCAATGAGAAGACCATTCAGATCTTCTATGAAAAGACCCCTCTGATTTGAGACTGTCCCACTGGTCCTCTATTAGAGGAGCCACCTAGATTTTATAAAAATTACGCTATATTATGAGAAGGTACTCCCGATGTTCTATAAAGAAACCTAATTAGTATTCTTTACGTAGATTACTCTGATCTTCTATAAGATGATCCCAGTTTTTCTTTAGAAGAATTTCCATGTAATCTTCTATAAAAAGACCCTTGCCGACTTGTGTAAGAAGATGGAGAGAAATCTTTAATAAGAAGAACTCGGTGTTATTTCAAAAGAATGTTTCTCTGGCCTTCTTCAACAATTTCTATAATAAAAATCTTTCTTCTAGAAGAATTATCTCCGGGTCTTCTATAAAAAATATCATCTAGGTATTTCATTGGAATACCCTTTGGACTTCTATAGGCGAACTCTTTTGAACTTCTATAAGAAAACTCTACTGGTACTGCAAAAGAAGACCCCTCAAGTCTCCTATAAGAATACCGCTTTGAACTCTTAAAATACCACTCTGGTCTTCTATGAGAATATCCCTTTGATTTCTGTATTCTTTAAAAGATCCAACTGGACTTAAAAAAAACTCCAATATTCTATGAGAAGGCAACATCGATCTTTTATAGGAAGACAACTCCGGTCTTCCATAAAATGGCTTATTTGGTCTTCTATAAAAAATACAGTCCTGACACTTCTTTTGGACTTCCATATGAACACTCTACTGATACTGCAAAAGAAGACCCCTTAAAACTCCTATAAGATTACCGTTTTGAAGTATGAGAATACCACTCTGGCCATCTATGAAAATACCCCTCTGATCTTAAAAGGCCGCCCTGTTATTCTTTAGAAGACCCACTTGAAAAAAAACCCCAATATTCTATCCGAAGGCAACTTCGATCTTCTATAGGAAGACAACTCTGGTCTTCCATAAGAAGACTTTTTTGGTCTTCTATGAAAAATACAGTCTTGACATTTCATTTTAGACTTTCATAACAAGAATCAACTGGTACTGGAAAAGAAGACACCTCATGTCTCCCATAGGAATATCGCTCAGAACTATAAAAAGATCACTATGAAATGTCCCACTGATCTTCAAAGGACTCCTTGGTATTCTCTAGGAGATCCACCTGGAAAAAACTCACAATATTCTATGAGAAGGCACCTTCGATCCTCTATAGGAAAATCACTCAGATCTTGGATAAGAAGACATATTTGGTCTTCTATAACAAAAATACAGTCCAGATATTTCAATTGAAGGCCCCTACGCCTTCTATTAGATGACGCTTTTTGACTTATTTACGAAAAATAAACAGAACTCTTTATACTTCATAAGAAGATCATTCCAGTCTTTCATAAGAAGACACATCTAGTTTTCTACACGAATACCCTGTAGTCTTCTATACGATGACTCCTCCCCTATAAGATGACCGCCCAGATCCGTCTAGTCTTCTATAAAAAAACGAGTAAGGAAAGTAGTAAAGTCGGAAGGGCCGACTATTTGATACCCTTCACCACTTTGGGTATATTCAACAGATGAATCCTAACAGACGTCGCATTTTTAAAAAACCAGCAAAATGAAATTGGATCCATAAACATGTCATTCCGCACCCTATGCTAATTTTTTTCATTTGGTCAGATAAAGAAGCTATATCTAAATCTGAACCTATTTTCACGAAACTTAAAACACATCATTCTAGACCTAATTCATTTCGCTGTGCCAAATTTCGTGCAAATCGAAAGATATGTAAGGACTTTGGTGCACCATTTAAAATGGTGGGAGCTATGTGGGAGCTATATCTAAATCTGAACCGATTTTCATGAAACTCAGCGTTCATCATTCTAGGCTTAATTCATTACGCTGTGCCATATTTCGTGCAAATCGAAAGATATATAGGGACTTTGGTGCACCATTTACATTAAATCGGACGAAAATATATATGGGAGCTATATCTAAATCTGAACCGATTTTTAAAAAACTCAGCACACATCATTCTAAGCCTAATTCATTACGCTGTGCCAAATTTCGTGCAAATCGAAAGATATATAAGGACTTTGGTGCACCATTTACATTAAATCGGACGAAACTATATATGGGAGCTATATCTAAATCTGAACCGATTTTCACGAAACTTTGCACACATCATTCTAGACTTAATTGAATACGATATGCAAAATTTCGTGCAAATCGAAAGATATATAGGGACTTTGGTGCACTATTTACATTAAATCGGACGAATATATATATATATATAAGGGAGCTATATATAAATCGGAACTGGTTTTTCCCAATTTCAATAGGGTTCGCCCTTGGGCCAAATAAGTGACCTATGCCAAATTTCATCTAAATCGGATCATAAATGCGACCTGTACTTTGTTCACAAAAATACATGGACGGACAGACGGACATGCGTAAATCGACTCAGAAAGTGATTTTATGCATATTCTCAAAAGGAACCATGTGTCTATCTCGTTTCCTTTTACCAGTTACAATTATATGCACAAACACATAATACCCTGTACCACAGTGTGGTGAAGGGTATAAAAACGTTCTTAATTTCATGATGAAGACCCTCCACGTCTTCCATAAGAAAACACCAAAAGACTTTATTAAAAGAACCATGCGACATTATATGTCAAGGCTTCGGCGATCTTATATACAAACACCTCATTTAGTCTCATATGAAAATTACACTTCTTGACTTCCTTAATAAAATCGTTCATGAATGCTTAAGGAAACCACTCATATCTTTCAGAAGAAGAATCCTATCAGATCTTCTAGAAATCGAAAAACCTTCGGGCCTTTCATAAGAGTGCTTCTCAGGCCTTCTGCATAAGAGGACCCCACATTTCTATTGTAAGAATTCCGCTCTTCATTACTATAAGATGACCCTCCCAGCCCTCTTGTATGTATTTTTTGGCATTTGTTTTTTAAGAACACCAATCTCTTATATGTCTATGGTGTCCAATCTGGTCTTCTCGAAGACTATCGCTTCTGATATTTTTATAAGAATTCGATTCAGATCTTTTATAAGAAGACCTATCAGATATCCAAAAAGAAGACCCATCTGGTACTCTATAAGAAGTATTCATTACAACTCTTGACTTTACAAACAATCCCACTGGTTTTCTGCAATATGTAAACCCCTCTGGTCTTCTGTAAGAATATGAGACCAGACAGATCCTTCATCAGCATAGGTACAACAAAATATACCTCTATTGCAGGGTCTAAAAATGTACACGAGTAAAGCACATCTTTCCAGGGTCACACATGTTTAGTGTTTTTCCCCCTCTATCGATTTAGCTATCACTTCCGACATTGTCATATCTAGCTATGTACAGATGTGCCGTTACGTAAGAGGACTTAAAAAAAAAATACAAACACACATTCTGGTATTTCAATGTTCTAGTGTCTTGGGTGGCGTGTCATTGAACAGGGTTCTACCGACTGCCTATCTGTCTGATGTGTCAATGGTGGTGATGGTATCAATTCATTTCCCTATCAAAAGTGTCAAACCATTCCGACATTTAAACGACAATCAATGTTCGTTCAGCTTGTGCTGCTGTTGCTGATGATGTTGACCTTTAAGCAATGTTGGGGCCAATCGACACTGTGTCTCACATATTCTCGTCCCACATTTGTTTTCTCTTTTCTTTTCTTTTCTTTTTTTGTGTTTTTTGTTGGACAACACGCCGTTAACATTAAATCGACATTTACTTACCAACAATTTTGGTTTTTAAAGAAGAAGGCAAAAGAAAATCGCGGTTTTCATTTATTTCACTTTTGCATATTCGATGTGGGAAAAACTAACATATTTTCCCCGTCAGCTCTCTCCGTTTATATATACAATTTTCCCCTTGGTCTACGACTAAGTATCCAACCGGCAAAACCTAGCCAATGTCATTGGTTGAGTTACTTTAATTCTCATTTAAAATGATAAGACCTTCATTACAAGGACATCGCAGTAGTAAGGGAGGCCTCGATTTGTTGTACAATAGTTGATGTTGTTGCTGTTTTATTACAACAAACATCCAAAATATAAACATTTTTACACCCTCATCATCGTAGTCGTCGTCGACGACGACATCTTTGTTGCCTTCCTCATATTCAGACCGTCAAACATATACACCGCCATTCATCGGTGTGGAGCAGCAGGATGAATAACAGTATAGTTTTGGTTGTTGTTGTTTCTCTTCTTCTTGTCTGTTTGTATTATTTTTTTGTAAACCAAAGGATTGTGGCAATGGCCAGAACTTCCAAGGACACACAACTGGCTACACTATTAAAATAAGGTGGATGAGGAGAGCATAGAAGACAGTAGGTTTTAAATAAATGGCTATACCATTAAAAAACAGCCACGACAGGTAAGGCCCAGAGACGTTCTGGCGACGAGGACGACGACGACGACAGCAACAAGGGCATCAACTAACTATGCATGAAATATGAAGAGGCCAACTGGGCTGAGCAAATGTTGTGCCAACAAGAGAACCGGGTATCATATCCAAATCTAGGAATACCAAAGATGAAGCTCTTCTTCTTCTTCTTGTGCTATATATATTAACATTGTGGCCTTTGGGCAAATATTTTATTAATACTAAAGTGTAATGGATATACATACAACAACCGTAACAACAGAACAAGAAGGTACCTGGCAAAAAGGCATCCTCGAATTCTGACCAAGGTAAAGTGTCATGAAATTAGAAAAAAATAATAATTTCTTAAATTGACATTTCAATTGAGGTCTCGGAATTTTGTTATTTTTTCGAGAGTTATTTGTTATTAAATAATTGCATAAAAAGAAGTGGGACAATCAAATTGTTAAAAATAACCCTGCCCTCGGAAATTTTTTTCTAGTAGTTGATAAGACGAATACTCTGATATTCTAAAATAGAAAAAGGATGCATTTGGTCTTCGACAAATATCGGAGTTCTATAAGAAGACTCTTTTGAAGTTACTGGTACTTTACTGGTACTGGTATTTTACTTTTTATACCCTCCACCATAGTATGGAGGGTATAATAATTTTGTCATTCCGTTTGTAACACATCGAAATATTCATTTCCGACCCTATAAAGTATATATATTCTTGATCAGGGTAAAATTCTGAACCGATCTAGGCATGTCCGTCCGTCTGTTGTAATCACGCTATCTTCTGAAGGAGATAGGGTGCTGAAATTTTGCATAGGGTTGTCTTTTGTCTGCAGGCAGGTCAAGTTCGAAGATGGGATATATTGGTCCACGTTTAGGCATAGCTCCCATTTAAGGGTAACCGCCAGATTTCGATATTTTGGGGTTCTTGAGCAGGTTTTTAAGCCGAATTCCCTGAAATTTGCTACATTGGGTTCTTTTTGGGTGCCAAATAACTCCGCCAAAAATTATAAATATAGGTCAATTTTTTCTGGTACCCCCCATATAACGGTACCCCCAATTTTAGGGTTCTTGCCCGGTTTTCAACCGAATTCGCTGAAATTTGCTTTATTGGGTAATAAATTTCCCCACTAAAAATAATAAATATAGGTCCACTTTTTCTGGTAGCCCTAATATAAGGGTACCTCCCAATTTCCAGTTTTTGGGGGGGGTTTTGACCAGATTTTTTCACCGAATTGGCTGTAATTTAGTATATGGAGTCCTTAATAGGTACCAAATCTCCCCACAAAAAATTATGAATATAGGTCCATTTTTTCGGATAGCCCCCATATAAGGGTACCCCCAATTTTCGGTATTTTGGTGTTCTTGAGCCCGTTTTTCAACCGAATTTGATGCAATTTTGTAGTCGTATATGGTAACAAGTCTCTCTACCAAAAATTATTAATTTTAGCCCCCTTTTTAGGGTAGTCCCCATATAAGCCGCTTTTTATATTAAAATAGTTATCTGATTTGTTCCGCGTTTTGAGTTTGGTTCTAAGACTCTGTTGTAATCATTTCACCTGCGGAGGATAGCGAGATAAAAAATTAGAACGTAAGGTTCGATGATGAACTATAGCCGCATTCAGACCTAGTCCCTGTGTGGAGGTTTCAGAAGGAGTGAGCCAATATCCTCCATCCTCGAATTTGAATTATCAATGAAAAATTTCTGAAATTTGTATTACGGTTTACATAATCCGTTTTTAGACATGTCGGTATAGGTCCACTTTTTGGTATGTTCCCTATATTTTCATTTCTAGTACCTGTCAGTATACATATGGTGGAAGGTATCCAAAGTTCGGCCCGGCCGAACTTAACGCTTTTTCATTTGTTTGAGTTTTACTGGTACTATCTGGTACGATCTCGAACAAAAATATTCTTTAAACAACCTAAGCCTTGGATTTGATTTTTCTGAAAGTACAGCTCTGATTTTCTCCTATTAGAATACCGCTCCTCCTAGTTTCCCCAAAGAAGATCACTCTAGTCTTCACAGGTATTTGCTAAGAAGGCCCCTCTGGATTTTTATAAGTAGAACTTCCTACAAGTATTACATAAGAAGGCTCCGCTGGTTTTCTATAACTATTGGACATATTTAAGAGTACTTTTTTTGGACTTCTTCAAGAAGACTCATACACGATTTTCAAATTTTCTACAATACCTCTCAGGTCTCCTGTAAGATTATTATTTTCTATTTTACTAGTTTTTTATGAGTAGATCCTTCTAATCTTTCAATCTGGTATTTGAAAATCGTCTGGCCTTCTATAAAAAGTAGAAATTAATGGTATTTCATATCAAGACCCCTCTGATATTCTACTACTACTGGTCTTCTTAAGACTAGAAGACTCTACTGGAACTGCACAAGAAGTTCTTCGAAATATTACAGATCTGAAATCCTTTAAAAATTTTCCTTAAAAAAATCCACGTCTTATAGAAGTCCTTTAAAAAATTTCCTTAAAAAAATCCACGTCTTATAGAACTCCTTTAAAAGTTTTCCTTAAAAAATCCACGTCTTATAGAAGTCCTTAAAAAATCCACGTCTTATAGAAGTCCTTTAAAAATGTTCCTTAAAAAAAATTTCCTTAAAAAATCCACGTCTTATAAAAGTCCTTTAAAAAATTTCCTTAAAAACATCCATTCCTTATAGAAGTCCTTTAAAAACTTTCCTTAAAAACATCCAAGCCATATAGAAGTCCTTTAAAAATATTCCTTAAAAACCGCAAGCCTTATAGAAGCCCTTTAAAAATATTCCTTAAAAACATACTCCTTAAAGAAGTCCTTAAAATTTTTCCTTAAAAAACCCACTCCTTATAGAAGTCCTTTAAAAAATGTCCTTAAAACCCATGCCTTATAGAAGTCCTTTAAAAGTGTTCCTTAAAAAACCCACGCCTTATAGAAGTCCGTTTAAAAATCGTTCTTTAAATTCACGCCTTGTAAAAGTTCTTTAAAATTTTTCTTTAAAAAATTAACGCCTTGTAGAGGTCCTTGAAAAAATAATCTTAAAAAAAACAAATCCAAGGCTTGCAAAGGTCCTTTAAAAAATATTATTTAAAAAATCCAAGGCTTGTTAAGGTCCTTGAAAAAATATTCTTTAAAAAATCCAAAGCTTGTAAAGGTCCTTTAAAAAAAATCTTAAAAAAAAATAAACAAATCCAAGGCTTGTAAAGGTCCTTTAAAAAACTATTCTTTAAAAAATCCAAGGCTTGTAAAGGTCCTTGAAAAAATCCACGCCTTGGATGGATGGTCCTTGAAAAAATCCACGCCTTGGATGGATGGTCCTTGAAAAAATCCACGCCTTGGATGGATGGTCCTTGAAAAAATCCACGCCTTGGATGGATGGTCCTTGAAAAAATCCAAGCCTTGGATGGATGGTCCTTGAAAAAATCCAAGCCTTGGTAAGACATTGAACAATAATTCTTTAAAAAGTCCTCGTCTTTCCAAAAATAAAATGTGTCCCCATATATAAACCATCATTGAAATATTTGAAATATATATACATACATATATATTTTTTCATAAATTTTGTGAATTGCCCTCTCAATGAATTTAAATTCCAATGGCACGCAAACAATCAAACAAATATCGAACAAAGTTAAATTCAATACTGAAAAACGTTTGTTTGCATCCACTTTTTTTGTCTCTACCATTGACATGACAATACAACGAACTGTCAATAACAGTTCGTTTTTGAATACCTGAATATGATTAGCGAACCAAACAAAAAAATATTTCTGTTTGTGTTTGCCAACAAAAAAATTTTTAAATTGGAAAACTTTTGTTTTGTACATTTTACAGCAATTTATAGCGTTTAATTTGTTTATGACATTTTTTGTTGGTATTTGTTTCAAATTTATGCCAAGCAATAAAAGTGTGTATGTGTGTTTTTTGTTTACTAATTTGGCGTAATTTTATTTGGTTGATATATTGCATGTTCAAAAATTGAAATTAAGTCCAGAAGTGTTCTTTAATCTAAAAATTTGGTCAAAAAATTTAGGAGTCTATTATGGAATTTTTTTTGGACGAACCCGAGACTTCTTCATAACCTAGAATTTATTTGGAATTTCTTAGTGTACGTTGATATAAGAATTTCTGAGGTGTTTTTATCAAGGTCCTGTTCCATTTCAGGGTATTTTGATAATCCTCGACTCTTTTATCAAAGCGTAATTTTATTGTTTTTTTTTTCAATCTTTAATTTGAGATTCGGGGTTCTTCGAGGGCAATAGACGTCTTAGCCGAAAATTGTCAAAATAGGTTGATATTTTGACATGATCACCTATTGCCATGTTTCTAAATACGTTTTCTATCCCGCCCATTGTTAATCATTAATTTTCCATTGATCTATCTTTCATCTTTTGAATGTAACAAAAATCATTTAAATTTTATTATTCACATTTATTTTTATGTTTCACAATTGGGAAATAATTTAATTGTGCTATTGTTTTGCAAATATTCAAATAATATAAATCATTTATTACGTATCATGGTACAATTATAAAAGGTAACAGCAAATCCCAGCTGATTTGATTCCAACGTAATACTAGTGTCAATATGAATTTGACAAATTATGTTTTTAAAAATCACCCAACAGGAAAATTGGGAACGCATACAATTTGAAATTGTTCTTTATTAAATATGCTACCGTATTCAATTTACTCAATCTGCCTGCTGGGAAAGTTTCAGGAAGCAAATCTTTCTTCAAGGAATAACTCGCTATTCCCGGCATTTTCATATGTGTTACACATATATGTGGCAATGGCTCAATTATAGGAAAGATGTGGAAGCGATAGAAATATAACTTTGAAAGATTTTCATTCATGTTTTTCAATTTTTATTTTGAGGATTCGAAAATATTTCATTTTCAAAATAAAAATAATTTGATGATAATTTGTTTGTTTGTTTACATTTTTCTGTCAAATGAGTTGACACTAGTAGAACTTACAACAACAAATTTCCATGTGGTTGTTGTATCGTTTTTTGTACAACAACACTTGCTGTTACCTTCTATTATTATACCATGATTACGTATTCTGATAAATTGCATAAATTTAAATTAATATCTTACAAAGCGAAAACCAACTACATTTTTATCTGCATTAAAATTTATTTGCCATGATAAAAATTTTTTTGGAATGTACCTATGTACATACATATGTATAAAACAAAATACAAATATATGACACAAAAAGTGTATTAGACATTCGCGGAAAAAATGTTCAAACCTAGAAAAATGTCACATGGGATGGTTATTGCTTTGAAACTATTTCAAATGTAGTACAAACAAGTGAAAAAGCGTTAAGTTCAGCCGGGCCGAACTTTGGATACCCTCCCCCATATATATACTGACAGGTACTAGAAAAGAAAATATAGGGAACATACCAAAAAGTGGAGCTATACAGACATTTCTAAAAAGGGATTGTGTAAATAATAATACAAATTTTCTCAGCCTTATGGCTAATGATATACAATTTAACACGGTGAAAATGTGCCTCATCAAAATATTGGTTCTAGACCCCATGTTTCTTTGGACCAAATCTGTTTCAGAAAATTTAGATTTCATCCAAAATTGCCGATCTTATTATTTCTTTCAAACATATTTCAAATTCAAAGATGGGGTATATCGGTCCACTCCTTCTGGAACCTCCACACAGGGGCTAGGTCTAAATGTGGCTATAGTTCATTATAGAACCTTACGTTATATTTTTTATTTCGCTATCCTCCGCAGGAGAGATGATTACAACAGAGTCTTAGAACCAAACTCAAAACGCGGAATAAATCAGATAACTATTTTAATATAAAAAGGGGGTTATGTGGGGACTACCCAAAAAAGGGGGCGAATATTAATAATATTTGGTAGGAAGATTTGTTACCATATACGACTACAAAATGCCAAATTCGGTTAAAAAACGCGCTCAAGAACCCCAAAATACCGAAAATAGGGGATACCCTTATATGTGGCCCAGCAACATACACAAGGATTCATTTCGGGGGGGCTGGTAGTACGAAATGAAACATAAATTAACTGTGAACAAAATTCATTTCGGAGGGGGGTCGGAGGGGGGAGCCGGGCCCCCCGAGCCGACCCCCGCGTACGTCCCTGATGTGGCCTATCCGAAAAACTTCCCTGATGTCCCCTATTCGAAAAACCTATTAAGAACTCAGAATACTAAATTACAGCTAATTCGGCGATCAAAACCTCCAAAATACTGAAAATTTGGAGGTACATATTTCAAATTCAAAGATGGGGTATATCGGTCCACTCCTTCTGGAACCTCCACACAGGGGCTAGGTCTAAATGTGGCTATAGTTCATTATAGAACCTTACGTTATATTTTTTATTTCGCTATCCTCCGCAGGAGAGATGATTACAACAGAGTCTTAGAACCAAACTCAAAACGCGGAATAAATCAGATAACTATTTTAATATAAAAAGGGGGTTATGTGGGGACTACCCAAAAAAGGGGGCGAATATTAATAATATTTGGTAGGAAGATTTGTTACCATATACGACTACAAAATGCCAAATTCGGTTGAAAAACGCGCTCAAGAACCTCAAAATTCCGAAAATTGAGGGTTACTGTTATATGGGAGCTATGCCTAAACGTGGACCGATATATCCTATCTTCGAACCTGCCTGCAGACAAAAGACAAACCTATGCAAAATTTCAGCGCCCTATCTCAATTCCTTCAGAAGATAGTATTAGAATTTTACCCTGATCAAGAATATATATACTTTATAGGGTCGAAAATGAATATTTCGATGAGTTGCAAACGAAATGACAAAATTAATATACCCTCCATACTATGGTGGAGGGTATAACAATAGGGGTCTTCATTGGCCAGAACCCAACCTAAATGCAAAATTTCGTGAAGATTGGTCCATAACTGTGGCCTGTATCGTGTTTATAAAATATAATGGACAGACAGATGGACGGGCGGACACACATGTCTAGATCGACTCAGCTAGTCGGAATATAATTCGTATAGCGCTACAAATTCTTGGGGCTGCACAAAGCTATAACACCCTGACAACATAGTTGTGTAGGGTATGAAAAAATTAACAACTCATTCGAGGCATTATGAAGAGATTATTGTAAATTTTAGATTCTTTTTGTGGGCTCTGTGTGTGTGATTTTCTATTCCATTGTCATATTGATATGTCTCAAATATGCTCTTGATATGGATCGTCGTCGGAAATGACCTAAACCTCAAAAAATACTGGTGGCTCAGTATTCAGAATTTTTGCATTAATCTCAACTTTAATCGTCAAAAAAATAACATATGAATAAGTGATGATTTTTAATGAAATTTGAGTTTTGAAACTATACTTACCATTTACGATATAAATACATCCATTGAAGACACACACCTGCAACAGAGAACAAAAGTGCAAATCAATTTTATGAGTATAACGAATAGATTTTTCTTAAATTTTAAATAATTTTTAAGACGTAAATGTTTAAAAAAAAATATTTTTTTCATGGACCAACACAAGGCGTGGATCTTTAAAAGAATTGTTTTCAAGGACCACTACAAGGTGTGGATTTTTAAAAGAATATTTTTCAAGGACCAACACAAGGCTTAGATTTTTTTTAAAAACTATTTTTTCAAGGGCCAAAACAAAGCTTGGATTTTTAAAGAATATTTTTTCAAGGATCATCCATCCAAGGCGTTGATTTTTAAAAGAATATCTTTTTAAGGACCACTACAAGGCGTGGATTTTTAAAAGAATATTTTTTTATACCCTTCACCACACTGTGGTACAGGGTATTATGTCTTTGTGCATATGTTTGTAACAGGCAAAAGGAATCGAGATAGACCCATTGTTCCTTTTGAGAATATGCATAGAATTACTTTCTGAGTCGATTTACGCATGTCCGTCTGTCCGTCCGTCCCTGTATTTTGTTAACAAAGTACAGGTCGCATTTATGATCCGATTTGGATGAAATTTGGCACAGTTCACTTATTTGGCCCAAGGACGAACCCTATTGAAATTGGGAAAAATCGGTTCAGGTTTACATATAGCTCCCATATATATTTTCGTCCGATTTTAGGTAAATGGTGCACCAAAGTCCCTATATATCATTCGATTTGCACGAAATTTGGCATAGCGTTCTTAATTAAGTCTAGAAGGATGTGGGCTAAAAAAATTTTAAAAAATATTTTTTTCATGGACCAACACAAGCGTGGATTTTTAAAAGAATATTTTTCAAGGGGCACTACAGGGCGTGAATTTTCTTAAAGAATATTTTTCAAGGACCACTACAAGGCGTGGATTTTTAAAAGTATGTTTTTCAAGGACCACTACAAGGCGTGTATTTTTAAAAGAATATTTTTCAAGGACCACTACAAGGCGTGGATTTTTAAAAGAATATTTTTCAAGGACCACTACAAGGCGTGGATTTTTAAAAGAATATTTTTCAAGGACCACTACAAGGCGTGTATTTTTAAAAGAATATTTTTCAAGGACCACTTTAAGGCGTGGATTTTTTAAAGAGCATTTTTCAAGGATCACTACAAGGTCAGGAATTTTAAAGGAATATTTTTCAAGGTCCACTACAAGGCTAGGAATTTTAAAGGAATATTTTTCAAGGACCACTACAAGGTCAGGAATATTTTTCAAGGACCACTACAAGGCCAGGAATATTTTTCAAGGACCACTACAAGGCTAGGAATTTTAAAGGAATATTTTTCAAGGACCACTACAAGGTCAGGAATATTTTTCAAGGACCACTACAAGGCCAGGAATATTTTTCAAGGACCACTACAGGGCGTGGGTTTTTTAAAGAATATTTTTCAAGGACCACTACTAGGCGTGGATTTTTCAAAGAACATGTTCCAAGGACCACTACAAGGCTTGGATTTTTAAACGAACATTTTCTAGGTTTTTTAATTATTCTACAATTAGCAAGAACCAAAAAAGCTTGAACTTTCTATCAAATATATTTTAAATATTTTATTCATACATATTTTAAATAACTACAGTTTTTGCCCCATCATTGTCCTGCATTTTATTTTGTTTTCATGGAAACCATCATCCATTTGGATTTTATTTAACAGCCTCAACCGAATCAATGTCAGGCTTTTCAAAATGCCAACATTATCACACCATCATGTCCGTGGCAATCCTTATTATTGTCATGGACGTCGTCAGTAACGCCATTCTCAACTCCACACCACTACCACCACCACCTTCGTCATCATAACTGACAGTAGCATCGTATCCTACTGTTCTATGGCAACATTATTCCTCTTGTTGTTCTTGTTTTTATTTTATCGTTGTGTTATTTTGACTTAACACTGATTGCCAATTTTCTTAAATCTTGAAAATATTTTCTGGTTTTCAGAAATTTCTCCACTTCTTCTTTGAAATTCTGGTCTTAGTTTTGATTTCATGTTTTGATGTTAATGTCACTGTTGAATTTGTTGAATTGACAGCTATTTAAGCTTATCCATACACTGTCGTTGTAAGATTTCTCGAATGTTTTCACGATAGGTATGTAGTTGAATAGCTTCGAGTTTGGTTTGGTTTGAAAATGGAAAATACATGTAAACTTCTTCCAAGGAAAAGTATTAGAATTCTCGCCCTGAAAATGTACGCCTTGATTAGACCTTGGAAAAAATATTCTTTAAAACATATACGGCTTGAAAAAATATTCTTTAAAAAATCCACGCCTTATTGGTCCTTGAAAAGATATTCTTTAAAAAATCCACGCCTTATTGGTCCTTGAAAAGATATTCTTTAAAAAATCCACGCCTTATTGGTCCTTGAAAAGATATTCTTTAAAAAATCCACGCCTTATTGGACTACTTTAAAAAATCCACGCCTTATTGGACTACTTTAAAAAATCCACGCCTTATTGGACTACTTTAAAAAATCCACGCCTTATTGGACTACTTTAAAAAATCCACGCCTTATTGGACTACTTTAAAAAATCCACGCCTTATTGGTCCTTGAAAAGATATTCTTTAAAAATCCACGCCTTACTGGTCCTTGAAGAGATATTCTTTAAAAATCCACGCCTTACTGGTCCTTGAGAAGATATTCTTTAAACATCCACGCCTTGGATGGATGGTCCGTGAAAAAATATTCTTTAAAAGAATCTCACACCTTGTATTGGTGTTTGAAAAAATATCCTTAAAAATCAACGACTTATTAGTTCATGGAAAAATATCCTTTAAAAAATCCACGCTTATTGGTCCTTAATAAAATATTCTTTAAAAAATCGACGTCTTTTGTTAGTCTTTAAAAAATATTCTCACGGGCAGTATCAGCGTCTTGTAGAATGTGAGTTTGGTCTGGCGGGAGGTGGCCTTGCTTTTGAGTTGTTTGCTCGGACCATAGTAGCATCGGTTGGCCAGCACAATCCTTCTCCGAATTTCAGAACTGATGTCATTCGTTTTATTTATGGCGGTACCAAGGTATATAAAATCTTTGACTACCTCGAAGCTGTAGTTCTCAAGTTCCACAGTTGGTCCGAGTCTACTGGACGTCTTGCGCGTTGATACCATCAGCTTGGTCTTCTCGCCGTTTACTGCCAGACCCACTTTGGCAAACTCCTTCTCAATTGGTTCAAAGGTGGCTGTTACCGCTCTCAATGTTCGACCCATTATGTCGATGTCATCGGCGTATGCGAGTAACATGCGTTGTTTGGTGTACAGAGTGTTATTTCTGTTCACTTCTGCTCTGAGAGGTCCTTTCCGACTTTAACTGCTGATCTTGTGCCTGTTAAAGTTATCATGCATAGCCGAATTAATTTTGCAGGAATGCCAAACGCAGACATGGCTTTATACACCTCTGAACGGATAGGGCTGTCGAATGCGGCTTTATAGTCGACGAATTGGAGCAGAGTGAAAATCTGATCAATGGTGGATTTGCCAGGTCTGAAGCCACATTGGTATGGTCCAATAATGTCATTGACTTCAGTCGTTCACACAGTACGCTGGATAGCACTTTATATGCGATGGGAAGGAGATTTATTCCTCTATAGTTGGCACATATCGTTTTGTCTCCTTTTTTGTGCACGGGACCCAGGATGCTGAGGTTCCAATCATTGGGCATGCATTCTTCTAGCCAAATTGTACTAATCAGCTGGTGCATGCTCCTTACAAGCATCTGACCACCAGTCTTGAATAGTTCGGCTTGTAACCCATCGGCACCTGCTGCTTTATTATTCTTCAGCCGATTAATTGCTATTCTGACTTCATCTTGGCTAGGTGGTACACACTCTATACCGTCATCTATTATTGGTTCTGAGGTATCCAGTTCACTGCTGCTATTTGATACAGAGGTTTTTAAAATGCTTCTTCCATATCCTCAGCACGCTGTCTGTATCTGTCACCAGGTTTCCTTCTTTATCTCTACAGGAGGATGTGTCTGCACTAATGGCTTCAGTTTGGTGTTTTACCCGTTGGTAGAATTTTCGGACTTCAATGTGACTCCTGTACATCTCGATTTGCTCACGCTCACGGTTTTTTTTTTGCTCTTTCTTCTTTTTTTCTGAAAATACGTTTTTCCTTTTCTCCCGATAGTTCTCCATCGAATTACGTGTTGCTACTGTCCGCAGGGTTGCCATATACGCTGCGTTTTGCATATAAGTAGCATTACGACACTCCTGATGGTACCATGGGTTTCCTGATGGTGGGTTTTGGTTGCTTTTGCTGCAGTTTGAAGGGAGTGTGGCAATTCTTTGTCATTGTGCTTCTATCTTATTATCGGGACAAGAATTGCTTTCTTCAAGCAGATGGGTAAGTTGAGCGGAGTAGGCCTCGGCTACCTGTTGTGTTTCAGCTTTTCGACGTCGAGTTTCTGTGCCACAAGGTCCGAATGGTCCGAATCGATATTCGCTCCCCGGATCGATCGAACATCTAAAACACTGGATGAATGCCTTCCGCCTATCACAACATGATCAATTTGATTTCTTGTTGCTTGATCAGGAGAGATCCAGGTGGCCTTGTGTATATCGAGATGCTTGAATCTGGTGCTGCTAACTACCATGTTTTTTGCTGCCGCGAGGTCAATCAACCTCATGCCGTTGTCTGATGTTTGTTCATGTAGGCTGAATTTTCCGACAGTGGGGCCAAAGATATTTTCCCTTCCGATTATTGCATTAAAATCTCCTTGCAGAATTTTAATGTCATGGCCAGGGCAACGATCATATGCTGTTTCTAGGCGCTCGTAAAATATGACTATGGTCTGTTCATCTTTGTCTTCGGTCGAAGCATGGGCGCAAATGAGACTGATGTAAAAGAACTTCACTTTTATACGGATTATAGCAATTCGCCCATTTACTGGAGTGAATCTGTAGACGAGGTCTTTTATTCTGTGGATTTATAACCATAAGTCCGCAGCCAAATTCATGTCTCGTTACATGGCAGCTATAATAGAGTGGGTACTCGTCTGATTTACTTACGCCAGTCCCTTTCCATCGCATTTCCTGTAAGATAATAATATCGGCTTTGTACTTCTTGAGTACATCCGCCAAAGCGAACCCTGCGCCTGTTCTGTACAACGTACTCACATTTCAAGTGCAGATTCGCAGATAGTGATCCTTTATACGTTTGCAGAGGTCGTCATCATTGTTGTTGTTGTAGCAGTTAATATGAATTATATATTTTTTGTTTAAATTTCCTCCACTTCTGTCTCCAGATTTAGAAGCTACCTCCACTGGCTGTAACCACAGATCTTCCGGACTAAGGTGAGTAGATTTGGCTGGGCAATTGAATAAATGCAGTGTGGTATGAGGACCCGTACCACATGCTGGGCAGACATCCTGCACCTGGTCATCAATCTGTGCCCAATACGAATTGAGACGACTGCACCATTCAGAACGTAACTGGGCCAAAACTACTCTGGTTTGTCTGGGCAGCTGACGCTCGTCAGCTGCAATGGGTGGGGGTGAGCTCCGAGGATGGCATTCACTTTGTATCCGTTCAGCGCCGCGGCTTCTGCATCTGTATGAATGCCATTCAGACCTGTTCGATAGGCAACTTGATCTAGAGGCTCCCTTTTGTATCGTTGGACCTCTCTCTCCCTCTATGTCATGCAGATCCTTCTGACACGCCTGTGTGGGGGAGTCCTATCCACCATATGATGGTTGGGATGATTGCCGCTAAAACACCCGAGCAGGTACTGCAACGAAAGCATATTGATATGCTGACGTAAGGGAAGGATCTTCGTCTCCTCATGAAGATGGTCCATTGCTGTCATAAGGAGGCACCCTGTCGCAGTCCTCAGGATGTCTTTCTGACAGGTCTGAACACTTCTCCATTGTGTATCACAGGAGTTCGCAGGCCATACTGGAACCACATAGCTTGCCACAGACGGACCTATCGCTTTGTAAGAGATCAAAAAGGTTTCCTTATGTGCGCCTCAAGTGCTGCCGGCAAGCGACTTGAGGACCTTGTTCCTACTTCTTGAGTTATCGCAGATAGCTGTGGTTTGCGCGGACGACTTGAACATACTGTCGAATGTGACCCCGAGTATTTTGGGGTTGTTGGTGGTCGGAATTGTATGCCCCTCGACCTGCACATTCAACGGCATTCTCATCTCCTCAGTTCATGTGGTGAATAGTGTGGCTGACGACTTGGAGGCGGATATTTTCGACGAGATAGACCTTCGACTTCACACATATGTCCTCAACAATAGGACCCGACGCCATGATCGTACAATCATCTGCATATGTAACGATTTCTATGCCGTCCGGAGAGCGCGGAATACCGGAAAGGTAGAGGTTAAACAGTTCCGGAGAAATCACTCCACCTTGGGGTACTCCCTGTTTAACTCTTGTTCCGGAACTCCACGTACGACTGGCGTCCACACATACAGCTGATTATCCAACGTTTCAAACTCGGCCGGAGGGAAGTGGTCGTCATCATTAGGTGGGTTTGGTGGTTTTTACTTTTCTTTGCTTTTTCATAGTAGGAGGGGTTTTCCGAATGTGGGCAACTAACCCGACGCCTCAACCCATTTTTTAATAGTTCTAATGGGTGAACTCGCGACACATATCAGCTCACTATTTCAACGGGTGATGGAAATAGCTACCCCAGGTGACACCGCGGGAAGGTCAGTGTCCACAAGATAAGCCTGGACTTCGCCATGTTAAAGCCCATCAGAGCCGTTGCTTGGTATCTACCATCCCCTACACCACGTCTTGTGTTAGTCTTTAAAAATCTACGCCTGGTGTAAGTAAGTAAAAAAATATTTCCTAAAAAAATTTTTCTTGTGTTAGTCCTGTAAAAAAATTCTTGTAAAATTTCCTGTGTTAGTCCTTAAAAAAGATTCTTCCACGCCTTAGTTGTGGTCCTTAGAAAATATTAATTTCTGATATGTCTTGCAACAGATTTTCTCTCTATAGAAGTCATTCTCTTGAATAACTTTCCCCATTAGACATGGGTATTCTACTTGAATGACTTTGTGTCTAAGTGTGTAGGTGTGCGTGTGTCTATGTCTGTGACATTTCTTGTAATTTATTACAACAGTTTGCTTTTCTCATCTGTGTGACATGACAGCTCAGCTTTCTGTGGCTTATGACAAATGAATTTTTCTTTGTGGACATTTTTGTTTTTGTCATTGTGTTGGCGAATACAGTTCCCATACTTTTACACCTGAAAGCGAATGAAAAATGAACTGAAATGTGAAAAAGACGCCTCAACAACTTGAATGATTTTTTGTTTTTAAAAACAACAACAACAACGAAATTACAATACTGAAAACTAAAAACAAACCAGTAAGGAAAGTAGTAAAGTCGGACGGGGCCGACTATATGATACCCTTCACCACTATGGGTATATTAAACAGGACTATTAACATGTAATTGGATGAAATAAAGTATGTGATATTTATCTAAATGTGAATCTACCTAGATCTATCCATAAAGTATGTTAATCGACTTCAAACAAATATAAATAAGTCCGTTGGGCTATGTCTGTACTTCTAGAAAACGCAACTACGTAATTGTATGCTCAATTTTGTGCGTTGTGCACAATTTGATGTCAATCTGACTAACATGAGGAGTCTGATGCCCAATTTACTTGAAATCGGTCGAAAATATATATGGAAGCTCTATCCAAATATTAAGCGATTTCAAACAAACTTGTCACAGGTTAGGTTATACTAATTTCAGAACGTTTTGTTTCTATTGGTTCCTTAGTACGTCAATTACTTAAAATCAATCTATAATAAAAGGGAGCTATATCTAAATCTGGACCGATTTTCACGAAACTTAGCATCATTTTAGGCTCAATTCAGTACGTTATGACAAATTTCGTGCAAATCGAAAGTTATATAGGGACTTTGGGGCACCATTTACATGAAATCGTACGAAACTATATGTGGGAGCTATATCTAAATCTGGGCCGATTTTCTCGAAACTTGGTAGACATCATTCTAGGCTCAATTCAGTGCGTTATGCCAAATTTCGCGCAAATCGAAAGTTATATAGGGACTTTGAGGCACCATTTACATGAAATCGGACGAAACTATATATGGGAGCTATATCTAAATCTGGACCGATTTTCTCCAAACTTGGCAGACATCACTCTAGGCTTAATTCAGTACGTTATGCCAAATTTCGTGCAAATCAAAATATATATAGGGACTTTGGGGCACCATTTACATGAAATCGTACGAAACTATATATGGGAGCTATATCTAAATCTGGACCGATTTTCTCGAAACTTGGTAGACATCATTCCAGGCTCAATTCAGTACGTTATGCCAAATTTCGTGCAAATCGAAAGTTATATAGGGACTTTGAGGCACCATTTACATGAAATCGGACGAAACTATATATGGGAGCTATATCTAAATTTGGACAGATTTTCTCCAAACTTGGCAGACATCACTCTAGGCTTAATTCAGTACGTTATGCCAAATTTCGTGCAAATCGAAAGTTATATAGGGACTTTGAGGCACCATTTACATGAAATCGGACGAAACTATATATGGGAGATATATCTAAATCTGGACCGATTTTCTCCAAACTTGGCAGACATCACTCTAGGCTTGATTCAGTACGTTATGCCAAATTTCGTGCAAATCAAAAGATATATACGGACTTTGGGGCACCATTTACATGAAATCGTACGAAACTATATATGGGAGCTAAATCTAAATCTGGACCGATTTTCTCCAAACTTGTTAGACATCATTCTAAGCTTAATTCAGTACGTTATGCCAAATTTCGCGCAAATCGAAAGGTATATAGGGACTTTGGGGCACCTTTTACATGAAATCGGACGAAACTATATATGGGAGCTATATCTAAATCTGGACCGATTTTCTCCAAACTTGGCAGACATCACTCTAGGCTTAATTCAGTACGTTATACCAAATTTCGTGCAAATCAAAAGATATATAGGAACTTTGGGGCACCATATACATGAAATCGGACGAAACTATATATGGGAGCTATATCTAAATCTGGACCGATTTTCACGAAACTTGGCAGACATCATTCTAGACCTAAATGATTAAGCTGTACCAAATTTCGTGCAAATCGAAAGATATATAGGGGCCGTTTACATTAAATCGGTTAAATATATATATGGGAGCTATATCTAAATCTGAACCGATTTTTCCCAATTTCAATAGGGTTCGTCCTTGGGCCGAATAAGTGATCTATACCAAATTTCATTCAATTCGGATCATAAATGCGACCTGTACTTTGTTTACAATTTAACATGGACAGACAGACAGACGGACAGACGGACGGACGGACGGACATGCATAAATCGACTTAGAAAGTGATTCTATGCATATTCTCAAAAGGAACCATGTGTCTATCTCGTTTCCTTTTGCCTGTTACAAACATATGCACAAAGACATAATACCCTGTACCACAGTGTGGTGAAGGGTATAAAAATACTGTAGATACCACTCACATTTGACCTTCAGTCCACAAAAAACACACAAGAAAGACAAAAAAAGATAAAGCCCAAGACAAAACAAAAACCAAATAAAAGGAAAAAGCCCCTCCAAACTATGGATGTGGCACAACAAGAAAATGTGGAAGACAAAATAATAAAAAAAAGAAAACAAAAACCGAAAGGTAAATAAAACAACTGAGTGTATAAAAATTCATTCTATGATTGGTTTAAAATGTTGATTCAATTTAACTGAGAATTGATTTAGACAAAGATAAGAGAAGAAAGGAACAGCACAGAAAAAATAAATAAACCTACTCACACCCATACACTGACACATCGACACTCTTAGCAAATAACATTGAGTCCTTGAATCATTGAGTAGAAACCACAATAGTTGAATGTATGTGTGTGTTTTGCAGTTGATCCTTGCCATAAGCCATTTGTTTTTGTTTTTTCTTTATGCTGTATGTATGAATTGAATTAGGTGTGATTGTAGCGGGGCAATAGTTTATTTGGTTTTAGCGTGTCTGCGGAAAATGTTCTCTCTGTATTTAATTTATTTATTTACTTTCTTAAAGCACCCAGGACCATCGAAGTGGAAAAAACACCAATTATATATTTTAGTAATTGGCTTGTAAATTTAAAGAATATTAGTTAAGGGACCTCAACAAGGCCTAGAAGTTTTAAAGGACCCAAAAAAAGGCGTGAATTTTTTACCGAACTTAAAACCAGTAGGGAAAGTTCAAAAGTCAGACGGGGCCGACTATATGATACCCTTCACCACTTTGGGTACAAGACATGTTAATATCTACAATATCCTGTAGATACCCATGTCCATCCTGTACGTATATAGTTCTGACACGTCGACAGTGGCAGTCCCACCAGGCTAGGACCATTTATGACAATCAGCTGATCGCCGATATTTAATTGGCCACAACGTGCTCCACCAGACATCAAATTGGCAATGACCACAGTGGGCAACATCGAGCCCCAGCCAGATTCAACTATGACAACGCCCAATATCTCCCCCTTCGCCTTGGGCACAACCACTTCCTTTTGCAGTTCTTTTTTCGCAAAAATTGCCAATTCATCGCCGAAAATTTCTTGGCTATTCAAAACTTCTTGATAGTCCATTTGAGGAATTGCATATAGGCCACCTGAAACGCCTGGCCAATTGATTAGGCTATAAACTGGGCTTCGTCGCTTTCGAAGACATGGCATATCATTTTTGGGGTACGATTATGTTTGTTGTTCGATGATGCAGCAGTTTATGTTGCAGAGGTAGTTGTATCTTTGGATTCCTTGTCTTTACTATTGGTGGTGGTATTGCCGCCGCCGCAGTTGGCATAGAGAATATGCGTCATAGAATCTTTGGAGGATCATTGAGATGAAATCGGGCGAAATTAAATTGAAAAATATTTAAACCAATTGAAAAAACCAAAACACATACCATTTTGAAATCAATGAAAAATTGCATGCCAATCGGACAGACTTGGATTCTTTGGTGTACCATTTGTATGAAATCGAGTCAAATTATGTATGGGAGCAATATAAAAACATATGGACCTAATTGAGTAACCGTTGCATACACCATTTGTTTTTTTTTTTCTTTTTTTGTAATCACTATATTCAATTTACTACCTTCTGTAAAATTTCGTGTAACCATCATTTACATAAAATCGAACGAAAATATCTATAACACCTATATCAAAATCTGAATCGATTTCAACAAACCTTATCACGCATCATTTTTTTCTCAATAGTATACGCTATGCAAAATTTTACTCAATCAGACAAATATTGGGTGTTTGGTGTATCATTCCTAAAAAATCGGACGAAACTATATATAGGAGCTATAACTAAATCTAAACCGATTTTAACTAAACGCAGACATTAGTCTGGACCTAAATCAGTACTCTGTGCAAAATTTTGTGCCAATCGAACAAATATTGGGAGTATGGTGTATCAATCACCAAAAAATCGGACGAAACTATATATGGGAGCTATATCTAAATCTGAACCTATTTTAACAAAACTTCGCAGACATCAGTCTGGACCAAATTCAGAACTCTGTGCAAAATTTTGCTTCAATCGTACCAATATTGGAAGTTTGGTGCACTATTTACATTAAATCGCACGATACTATATATGGGAGCTATATCTAAATCTGAACCGATTCCAACAAAACTCCGCACACATAAGCATGGACCTGATTCAGTGCGCTGTGCAAAATGTTGTCCCAATCGGACAAATATTGGGAGTTTTGTGCATCATTCACATAAAATCGGACGACTATATATATGCGAGCTATATCAAAATCTGAACCGATTTTCTCCAATTTCAACAGGGTTCGTCCTTGGTCCAAATAGTGTGATTCTATGCATGTTCTCAAAAGGGTCTATGTTCAAAAACCATGGGTCTATCTCGATGCCTTTTGCCTGTTACGAACATATGCACAAAGGCATAATACCCTGTACCACAGTGTGGTGAAGAGTATAAAAAATCATTTTTCAAGGACCTCACCACAGTGTGGTGAAGGGTATAAACAAATAATTTTTCTAGGACGAACCCTATTGAAATTGGGAAATATCGGTTCAGATTTAAATATAGCTCCCATATATATTTTCGTCCGATTTTAGGTAAATGGTTCACCAAAGTCCCTATATATACTTCGATTTGCACGAAATTTGGCACAGCGTACTGAATTAAGTCTGGAACGATGTGTGTTAAATTTCGTGAAAATCGGTTCAGATTTAGATATAGCTCTCATATATATTTTTCGTCCGATTTTATGTAAATGATTCACCAAAGTCCCTATATATCCTTCGATTTGCACGAAATTTGGCACAGCGTACTGAATTAAGTCTAGAACGATATGTGTTAAATTTCGTGAATATCGGTTCAGATTTAGATATAGCTCCCATATATATTTTTCGTCCGATTTTAGGTAAATTGTGCACCAAAGTCCCTATATATCCTTCGAATTGCACGAAATTTGGCATACCATTCTGAATTAAGCATAGAACGATGTGTGTTAAATTTCGTGAAAATCGGTTCAGATTTAGATATAGCTCCCATATATATTTTCATCCGATTTTAGGTAAATAGTGCAGCAAAGTCTTTATATATCCTTCGATTTGCACGAAATAGCATTCTGAATTAAGCCTAGAACGATGTGTTGTAAATTTCGTAAAAATCGGTTCAGATTTAGATATAGCTTCCATATATATTTTCGACCGATTTTATGTACATGGTGCACCAAAGTCCCTATATATTCTTCGATTTCCACGTCATTTGGCATAGCATTCTGAATTAAGCCAAGAACGATGTTTGTTAAATTTCGTGAATATCGGTTCAGATTTAGATATAGCTCCCATATATATTTTCATCCGATTTTAGGTAAATAGTGCACCAAAGTCCCTATATATCCTTCGATTTCCATGAAATTTGGCATAGCATTCTGAATTAAGCCTAGAACGATGTGTGTTAAATTTCGCATAAAACATATCAGATTTAGATATAGCTTCCATATATATTTTCGTGCGATGTTATGTAAATGGTGCTCCAAAGTAGTAGATTTCGATATTTTGCTTTAAATTTATTTACATAGTTTAGTCGCATTGTAAGAAACAGGTCTATATCTGACTAAAATTTAGTATAGGTTGCAGAATGACATGTTTAATTTAATGTTAATGGTCCTTCAAAAATGCGACGTCTGTTAGGATCCCATCTGTTGAATATGCCCAAAGTGGTGAAGGGCATCATATTGTCGGCCTCGTCCGACTTTACTACTTTCCTTACTGGTTTAAAGAATCATTATTCAAGGACCTCAATAGGGCGTGGATTTTTTAAAGATTCATTTTTTAAAGACCTCAACAAGTCCTAGATTTGTTAAAAAATATGTTTAAAAGGACCTCA